>NC_091013.1:120746338-120748055 GCF_041296385.1 Aphelocoma coerulescens
GGGTTAGGGTTAGGGTTAGGGTTAGGGTTAGGGTTAGGGTTAGGGTTAGGGTTAGGGTTAGGGTTAGGGTTAGGGTTAGGGTTAGGGTTAGGGTTAGGGTTAGGGTTAGGGTTAGGGTTAGGGTTAGGGTTAGGGTTAGGGTTAGGGTTAGGGTTAGGGTTAGGGTTAGGGTTAGGGTTAGGGTTAGGGTTAGGGTTAGGGTTAGGGTTAGGGTTAGGGTTAGGGTTAGGGTTAGGGTTAGGGTTAGGGTTAGGGTTAGGGTTAGGGTTAGGGTTAGGGTTAGGGTTAGGGTTAGGGTTAGGGTTAGGGTTAGGGTTAGGGTTAGGGTTAGGGTTAGGGTTAGGGTTAGGGTTAGGGTTAGGGTTAGGGTTAGGGTTAGGGTTAGGGTTAGGGTTAGGGTTAGGGTTAGGGTTAGGGTTAGGGTTAGGGTTAGGGTTAGGGTTAGGGTTAGGGTTAGGGTTAGGGTTAGGGTTAGGGTTAGGGTTAGGGTTAGGGTTAGGGTTAGGGTTAGGGTTAGGGTTAGGGTTAGGGTTAGGGTTAGGGTTAGGGTTAGGGTTAGGGTTAGGGTTAGGGTTAGGGTTAGGGTTAGGGTTAGGGTTAGGGTTAGGGTTAGGGTTAGGGTTAGGGTTAGGGTTAGGGTTAGGGTTAGGGTTAGGGTTAGGGTTAGGGTTAGGGTTAGGGTTAGGGTTAGGGTTAGGGTTAGGGTTAGGGTTAGGGTTAGGGTTAGGGTTAGGGTTAGGGTTAGGGTTAGGGTTAGGGTTAGGGTTAGGGTTAGGGTTAGGGTTAGGGTTAGGGTTAGGGTTAGGGTTAGGGTTAGGGTTAGGGTTAGGGTTAGGGTTAGGGTTAGGGTTAGGGTTAGGGTTAGGGTTAGGGTTAGGGTTAGGGTTAGGGTTAGGGTTAGGGTTAGGGTTAGGGTTAGGGTTAGGGTTAGGGTTAGGGTTAGGGTTAGGGTTAGGGTTAGGGTTAGGGTTAGGGTTAGGGTTAGGGTTAGGGTTAGGGTTAGGGTTAGGGTTAGGGTTAGGGTTAGGGTTAGGGTTAGGGTTAGGGTTAGGGTTAGGGTTAGGGTTAGGGTTAGGGTTAGGGTTAGGGTTAGGGTTAGGGTTAGGGTTAGGGTTAGGGTTAGGGTTAGGGTTAGGGTTAGGGTTAGGGTTAGGGTTAGGGTTAGGGTTAGGGTTAGGGTTAGGGTTAGGGTTAGGGTTAGGGTTAGGGTTAGGGTTAGGGTTAGGGTTAGGGTTAGGGTTAGGGTTAGGGTTAGGGTTAGGGTTAGGGTTAGGGTTAGGGTTAGGGTTAGGGTTAGGGTTAGGGTTAGGGTTAGGGTTAGGGTTAGGGTTAGGGTTAGGGTTAGGGTTAGGGTTAGGGTTAGGGTTAGGGTTAGGGTTAGGGTTAGGGTTAGGGTTAGGGTTAGGGTTAGGGTTAGGGTTAGGGTTAGGGTTAGGGTTAGGGTTAGGGTTAGGGTTAGGGTTAGGGTTGGGTAGGTTAGGGTTAGGGTTAGGGTTAGGGTTAGGGTTAGGGTTAGGGTTAGGGTTAGGGTTAGGGTTAGGGTTAGGGTTAGGGTTAGGGTTAGGGTTAGGGTTAGGGTTAGGGTTAGGGTTAGGGTTAGGGTTAGGGTTAGGGTTAGGGTTAGGGTTAGGGTTAGGGTTAGGGTTAGGGTTAGGGTTAGGGTTAGGGTTAGGGTTAGGGTTAGGGTTAGGGTTAGGGTTAGGGTTAGGGTTAGGGT